>NC_056728.1:1542468173-1542513173 GCF_019279795.1 Protopterus annectens | reverse complement strand
CTTTTCATTATCTCATTAGCCTACCATAGGCCACATATAACATACATTGAACTACTTTATTTTATTATGATTTGTTGACTGGGTTAGTCTCACTAGATCCATGGCCTCTTTTTAAGAGTCTTAAAGTTGTTTTTGTTTCACTACTGGGGAAATTTGGGCAGGGTATCGTGGAACTTCCCCTATTCTTTTTGATAGGTGCAGTGAGATCTTTCATATCCACCTGTGCTACCACCAACTCAACTTTAAGGTCTCATCTCTGAAGTGTAGCACCCCCTAATGCTGAACTGCACAATCTAGAAAATGTGTCATAAAAACTAACTTTAATAGATCAGTAACTGGTTTTGTCTTTCTAAAATGCTATACTGAGACTTCATCAGACCGATTTGGACTTTCACAAAAGTTCAGTTTAAAACCTATCCAGTATTATATGATCACTCTTGTAACTTAATTAAATGAAAAAAAAACATTTAAAAATCCACATTTTCAATCATTTGTTTTAAATAACTTTAAAAGTCACACTGCTGTTATGACAATAACTCATTATTTATATCCTGTTCCTGCCTTGTACAATGCAAGCTGCTGGTAACTATTTGCCCTACTGTATCACAATGTTAAAATAAACAGTATGTTTAAAGTTAAATGGGTCCAATATTTCCATACATATAGAACTTAAGTACTAATGTGCTATATAAAACAGGTTGTGGCCTCTAACATTAACTGATTTAGATAGCATAATCCAAACCTATAGCAGAAATGGCACAGAGAAAACATTATTCTGCATAAGTAAATTGTATTATTTTGATTCCTTGCATATTTTCTTTATATTTTCTGAAAACTGATTTTATTAACTTCCAGCTTTCCATAAATCCATAACTAGACAAAATCTCAGTTTATCTGGAAGTCTTAATATCATAATAATTGATATATTTTTTTAATTTTAGTCAATGTGAGTTTTTGCTGGGGATTATAACTACTAAGTTCAATCAATGTTACACATACCTCTCAACTGTCCAGATTTTCACAGAATGTCCAAATCTTTTCCTCGTATTTCTGGTCTATTCCTCATAAAATTTCTGGATTTTCTGGCAAATCAGTGAGGACTGACCACTGAATAATGTCTGACATTTGAAGTTCAAACTTTGATTACTTCAGAAAAATGCATGACAACATTGAAACTTTTATTCTAGCAGCTTTTTAAGTTTATAAGAGCAATATTTAATATTTGTCCCTATTTTGGGGCCTTGTACCCCCCCCCCCATTATTTTTGGCTGTGTCCGGATTTATTGTGCTAAGAGGTTGAGAGGTATGATGTTACAGGATCACAAATTAAAATAAAAGTTCTGATTCCTTACACTCAGAGCAGGCTTAAAGCAGGTCTTTTGGAAACTAGTCATGTAGCAAGCCTGTTTATAGAGAAGCCTTACACCAAAGTAAGTCACTTAGTCACTTACACTGACAGTAGGTCTTTGGCTTCAGGGCAGACTTAATATCAGAGCAACTATTTTTGAATATGGACTGAAGTAATTATATCAGCTTACAGTTCAATTACTAACTAATTACAACTAAACTGTTACCAAGTAAATCTGCCAATACAAAATTAATCAAAATTATTGTTACAGACACAATACTAATTTTTCTAAAACCTACAAATCACAAAATATATGCTTTCTGTGCAGGGTAAATTCCCTAACACCTACATGCCAAGACTATGCCCCTGCACATGGCTTCCCTTCAGGTCACTGACTATCTATTCCCTGAGCGTCAAGTTCCCAAATCTCAAGACAAGGAGGATCAAAATGCTGCTGACTGCTTACTATTGGAAATAACTGCCAGTGTGGTTTCTCTGTGTTCTCTGGCATGGATGGCTTTATTTTGTGAGGTTTCTCCTTTCTTCATGTTTAAGCAACTGCAGAGTTGACATAAGTTTGAAGGGGTATGAAGGGGGTTAGTAACCTGATGCAAAAGTAATAAAAATATAATTTTTTTTTTCGGCGATCGCCGATGTTTAAACCCAGCGCAGCCAGCGCCAAGCGGGCTGTGCTGTATAAAACATAAAAATGAAGGTTATAAACCCACAAATGTGGGTTTTATGCAATACATGGATTTACAATGCAGGGACCAGCAGACCAAAACAACATGGCCACCGTTTAGTGGTTGCTAAGGGGAAGCTGAGTCTAAGACATGTAACTAAGCATTAGTAGGCAATCTGATGCAAATGAGTGTTAGGATACTGAATTCCACTGTCACATAGCAAATGAGCACATTCTGAGTAGTGTAAGAGTTACAGAAGGGGGAGGAACAGAGTAGGAGATAGGTGACATCACAGGGGGAATGGCAGAAAGAAATGCAGTTCATTGTGGGTCAAAGTTACATGACAGATGTCAGACACATATCATGGAAAGAGGAGTGTCACAACATAAGCATGAGAAAGTCAAGAAATGGAAGGTGTACACTGTTGCCTACACCAAAGTTTCTTGCTGGGCGTGCATGCGCACGTGTGTGCACCATGAAGCGCGAGTAAGACAGTGTGCAGCGTGTAAGGCAGACTGAGCATGTGGGAGCGTGTTGGTAGATGTTTAACACTGTTTGTGCGGGTGTGTGCGTGTAGGGCAGACTTAGCATGTAGAAGCCTGTTGGCAGACCTGTAACACTGTTTGAGCTGGTGTGCGCGCGTTTTAACCCGAAGAAGCAGATTCTGAACAGTGTAAGCATGTGTGCATGCGTGTAAGCCACTGTGAGCGTGTTTCTGCTGGTATACACACTGCTCCCCCCTGAGGAAACAGAAAGGAAAAAGGAAGCAACAGAATTAGTAGGAAGCTAGCAGGGAATACTGCTGGAGCTAGCAGGTGAAAACAATTAGAAGCAGGCAATTACACAGGCAGAATAGTAGCTCAGCCCAACACTTAAAAATCTGCAAACAGCAGTGCAAGATGTTTCTCTCAAGAGACACTGCAAGACAGGAGTAAGCTATTAGAAGTGAAAACTGAAAAAGCTGAACTCAGAGCAGAAATGTTAGGGGCTGCCATAGCTGTCATAATGAGACATAGGCGACTTGCTGGGGGTGGTGACAATGCAGATGGTGCCAGACAACCCACAATGAGGAGACGGCGAAGAGTGTACAGGCCCAGGGTCACCTACCATGGGTTACATGAGCTGGAGATAGTAGAGCGCTATAGAGTGGACAGAGACCTCCTGCAGGAAATAGTGGAGCTGTGCAGGCCATGCCTCACACACAGAACCAACAGAGGGGAACCCATCCCAGTGGAAACCAAGGTATGTGTTGGCCTAAGAATACTAGCAACAGGTACCTTCCAGAGACCAACTGGTGATATGATGGGGATATCACAGGCATCAGCCTCCAGGGTACTGCACCAGTTCCTGGATGCCATGTCAGCACATGTTGGTGATTACGTATATTTCCCCAATGCCCGTGAGGTATTGGTCAGCAATATGCGTCTCTTCCAGCAAATAGCGGAATACCCTGAGGTAGTGGGTGCAATAGACTGCACGCATGCATCAAAGCACCAGCCGGTGAGCGGGGTAGGGCCTACATTAACCGCAAGGGCTTCCCCTCCATTAACTGCCAGGTCGTGTGTGATGCCCAGGGCATAATAATGAATGTGTGTGCTGGCTGCCCTGGGAGCTATCATGATTCCCACATCTGGCATTTGATGCAGCTGTACCAGACATTTGCCAATGGGGACATCCCACACGGACACCTAGTGGGGGATGCAGGTTATGCACTGGAGCCGTGGCTGATGACACCCATCAGAAACGCACACACACCTGAACAGGAACGCCATAATGAGGCACATGCACAAACACGTAATGTAATAGAGCGTGTGTTTGGGCTGCTCAAGTCACGGTTCCGGTGTCTGGACACATCTGGTGGAGCCTTGCAGTACACACCAACTACATGTACACAAATTGTCATGGTATGTGCTATGCTACATAATATGATCTTGCGAAAACAGCTGCAGCAGGACCAGCATAGGGCTGGGCCAAACAGCCCCCCACCATTGCCAAGGCCATCACAGGCAGAGCGTGACTCGGAGGAGGAACAACCTGAGCCTGCCCCAGTAGGCAGAAGGAGGCATGCCCAGTATGCCCTGGCCTTGGCAAAGAGGCAACGTATAGCACATACACTGGCTCAGTAGGAACCCTGGGAATGATACCCCCTCTGACTCACTCAAATAATAACAGGGATGCCTAAAATGACATGACCTGCTCACAAACATGTACAGGGAGTGTAATATGTGCATCGGACAGAGGCAGCCCTGCAGCACCACCTGAGGCATGAATGCCATGTGTTAAGTAATGCAACACCATGTACTATATGCACACCTGAGGACCCTGACTAACATCCTACCCTCACCAAGCATCATGCCACAATATGACAATGAGATGATCAAGTGCAATAATTGGCTGAAGTATCGCAGTTAGTCAAAGGGGATCCAATGTGTGCCGGCCTGGGGTGACATGCTGAGCATGACATGATGCTCCACCTGCTAGGACTGGCATGCACCTATCAGTGCAGGCCGTATGGATACTGGCAAAGGCTGTTGTTACCCACAGTGTGCCCTGAATAGGTAAGGCTCAAAACACAAACCTACCTTCATAGGTATCAGAAGGGATAAGAACCTAGATGTAATGCTACCCAATGCCAGAAGTCGAAACAGCAAGATGCATGCAGTCTAAACTCACCCAGTATGGAGAATGTTGATATCTGTGCTGTAACAAAAAACTGGGTCAAGTCTCACAACAGCACCCTAACACTACCAGGTTACACCTCATACTGTGCTGTACAGCCTCAAAACATGGAACAAGCTACAAAAGGAGGGTGACTAGCAATAACTGTCAAGAATAACCACACCCCCATGTTGGTACCACAACAAGAAGCAGCATGGACTAGCCATGGTCAAGTAACAGTGGCTAAAACTGTCCCCCAGTTCATAGCCTGCTACAGACTACTGTCCCAACACCAGGAACTGCACCTGGCCTATGCTGGAATACATGAATATATCAAGTCCTCCAAACCACATTATATTGGGTGACTGAAAATACCCAGACATAGACTGGGAGCATTATACTAGCCCCAACACTGTAGGACAAAAGTTCATAGAATCCATAAACCAAAATGCCCAGGAACAACGTACCACTCCCACAAGAGGGGTAAGCATACTGGATGTGATAATCAGCAACATGGGTACTGGATGGCAAGACGAGAAGTGTATTGCTCACTGGTAAAACCAGACCATAGAGTAATCACACTGGATATACAAATCCTGACCACAGTCCCTGGCCAGAAAACCACAGTGAAAACATGTGTAAAGCAATATTTGCACTCCTCCAAACTGATGTGGAATCCATTAAAGGTCCTGTGCAGGTGCAAAATATGGGCCACACCTCAGAACCTGTAATACAGCCATTCCATGAACACTGCCAGGAATGCTTGGATTATGCAATCCTAAATTAAAACAAGACACAATGCCATACACAGGCATCTGGCATGGTGGACACCAGCCATAACCAAACCATGCAAGAGAATGAGGAAGCTACTACATGATAGAGCAAACATAAAAAATGAAGTAATCACTGATCAGTAGTATGGCAATAAAATATGTCCACACATACAATCCACTAAGGCCAACCACAACAAGTTGAATCTGTGAATCTTGAGGCAATGTTACACCTGCCCCAAGTACACAGACAACCCCCAACTCCCCAAAAATACAAATATATGTGAGAGATGCAACCATCTATCCAAACTGAAGGCTGAGCTCCCTCAACTCAGTACTCCCAAAACTAGTCAGGAGGAGAAGGTAACCACACACACACCACAAACCCAGTCCCATATAGACCTATCACAACTGCAAACCAAAGACATAAACACAGAAAAACATTCCCGGAGGCCCGAATTACAAACACACCACACCAACAGAGGCCTCCAAAGCAGACACCCAATCAAACAACCTCCAAACATAGCACATGCAACACATAGTACACAAAGCTGGTGTGCCAAACAGTCACAGGCCAGAAGGAGAAACAACATGCCTGATACAGTTGTAATAGGTGACTCCATAGCGAGACACACTGCTGTCCCGCACACCAGACTGAACAAGGGAAAGGGTACAGTAAGCTGCCTGTAGGCTGCCACAATACGCCACATAACACAAGTATGCAGGTCACCCCAAAGCAAGTAGAAATATGATGCAGTCATAGTCCATGCTGGTGTGAATGACCTGAGATGTACCTCCCGGACTACATGAAAAGAGACATAGATGAGCTCTCTGATTATGTAGTCCAGGCGGTATGACACTGACCGTTTGCAGCATCCTACCCTCACCAAGAATGATGCCACAGTACAAACACAGAATGATCAGTTATAACAAGTGGCACAATTACTGGTGTCATTCCAAGGGGATCCAATGTCTGTCTGCTTGGGATGTCATGCTTGACAAGCCACACAGCTGTTCCAGGGATGGCTTGCACCTGTTACCCCTGGGCGTCTGGATATTGGATAAGGCTTTTGCCACCTCCATAGAGCCTTTCGTAGGCAAGGCTGAAAAGACTAACCCACCACCCTACAAAACATAAATGGAAAGAAACATAAGGGTAATGCTGACCAATGCCAGATGTGTAAACCCCAATATGCATGCTCCCGAGGCCATCCCCAGTATGGAGAACATCGATGTCTGTGCAGTGATAGAAACCTGCTGCAAGCCTCCTGACAGCACATCAGCACTACCAGGTTATACCAGATATCATGCGTCATGGTCCCAAAACCTGGAACAAAACATAAAAGGAGGGTGAGTATCCATATTCAGCACAGACACACATACGTCCAGGTAACTGACAATGCACAAGGCATTGGAGTCCACCCATGTGCAACTAACCATAGGCAAGACTGCTGTACAGTCTGTAGCATGCTACAGACCACACTCTCACACACAGGAACCCCACCCAGCCATCCTGAAGACACTGGACAGTATGAATGTCCCACCAAATACCAAACAAGGTACTCACAAATTACCACATAGGTGGTAAACCATTATGTATGGAAGGAGTAATCAGGGACCTAGGGACACAAGTGGACAGTAACCTGTAATCCTATGTTATAGGAATGCTGTCTACATTGGACACCGTATCATGAAAGGATTCACATCTACGTCAACAGAGGTCATTGTGCCCCTATACTGTTCTCTTATCACACCCATAATCTAGTACAATGCCTCATATGGGATGTACCTTACCTGACACCTGCAGCAGTTAGAAAGACCTCAAAGGTACCTCACCAAGAGGATAAAGGGTCTCAAATATATGTCATATGCTGCCTGGCTGTAGACACCCCAGCTGAATGCAGTCACATACTGCCTACACAGAGGCATTGCATGCCTGTTGTACAAGGCCATGTCCAACACAGGAGTAATGGACATGCTCCACCCCAGAAAACTCAAAGCCATCGGAGCTGTGAGAGTGAGAGATGTCAACCTCAACACATAATGAAATAGGATGTGCTGGAGGGACAGATACATAACCCAGAGGCTCCCCACACCCTGGAACAGAATCCCACTCCATGTTAGGCAGAGCCCCTCACTGACACTCTTCAACAGGAATCTTGCCAAGTGGATGGATGATAATAGAGTTACACTGGGGGTCTTCACTGTGTCACGTCCAGACAGAGGCACAGCAAAGCAAATCATAAATGGCCATAATATTCACATAGCAAGGGGTGGCGAAAGCCACACACACTCTGGCTAGGCTAACAAATGCCCTAGGGTGGATAGCCTAGTATGAACCTATGAACCTATGAAGATACAAATTGTACAGGACACTAAGGATAATCCCAAGGCTTCCACAACTGATGGTAGGAACCGTGTTGGGAATTCACAGATATGCTCTGAATCACACAAATATCACAAACAACATACCAAACACACACACATATTGCCAACATACATCCTGACAGGTGCAGTGCAAACCCCCCCACCAGAATGCAAAATATCTATCCCAGCAGACTGTTGTCCCCCTGACATTGCAGATGCTGAGGTAACATCCA
Organism: Protopterus annectens; assembly: GCF_019279795.1. Taxonomy (NCBI): domain Eukaryota; kingdom Metazoa; phylum Chordata; order Ceratodontiformes; family Protopteridae; genus Protopterus; species Protopterus annectens. The sequence goes on along the minus strand of NC_056728.1, from coordinate 1,542,505,114 downwards.
GCATCTACAAAGCAAAACACATAGCAGCAATGGTATGAGATGGTGTCCTGGGCTGAGTCCAACATGGACTCCAAGACGAATGGAATGCCAAATCACACTACTGCTCAATGTCAGCCTTACCACAGGATATGTACCCAAAGAGCAGTGTACAACAACAGTGGTCCTTCTCAACAAAGGTGTTGCCTGAATGGATACTGAAAACTAGCACCCCAGAATCCTGAGAAGCTCCGTCTGCACAGCTATGGAAAGGATCAGCATGTACCGCAGACATAAAGATATTGGGGACCTACTGACACCGGACCCTACCCAGTGTGGCTTTCTTAAGTGCAGATCCTGCCCCTAAACATGTTTGACTCCTTTGAAACAGTCATTAAGGTCATTGATGAGGGCAATGTGGTCCATAGAGCGTAGCTGGACCTTGCAAAGGCTTCTATACAATACCCTACGTGTTCATTATAGATATGCTCACCAGCTTAAATATAAACCCCTATGTCAGTAGAGGGGTTGCAAACCAGACCAAGGACAGAACAGACATGGTCAGACATGCTGCAGGCATGTCAGACTACAAACCAGATATAACTGGCATCCCACAAGGCTTGGTCCTGGGATCTCCCTCGTCTGGTATATATGTCCCATAGGTACAGGCCAACATGGAAGGACTGTGTCTGAACATGTTTGCAGAGGACTACAAACTGCTCACCATATATGACCCTCCAGCTGACACAAGCATCCCACAAAGGGCCACATAGAAACAGACAACTGGTGCCATAGCCATGTCAGCAAGCTAATTGCAGAAAAGTGTATAGTCAACCCCCGTGAATATACAGTAAGTGCCCACCAATTACCACATAGGTGTTAACCCATTACGTACTTAACATGTAATGAGAGACCTGGGGACACAAGGTGATAGATATCCTGCATTGGACAAACATGTGGCTGTAGTGTTCACAGAAACATACCATATACCCACCTAATCATGAAGGTTGTCAGATCTAGATAAGGGGAGGTCATTGTGGCTCTGCAGTCATCCTTCATCAGCATTACAATTGACTACAATAGCCCCTGTGGGATGTACCTCAGCAGACACCTCCATCAACTGTAAAGTCCCCAACAGTACCTCACCAGGAGTATCAAAGAGCTTGCACAGATGCCATGTGTTGCCTGATTAAACAAACTGCAGCTACACACGCTGCCATACTGCCCACCCAGAGGCAAGCTGTGCCTGATGTATAAAGCCATGTCCAAGCTGGTATCAATAAACATGCTGCACCTTGTACAATCTGAATGGCAGTGAGCTATGCACATGAGAGACCTGAACCCCAGCACTGACTTACATAGGACAAGCTGTACTGCATGATCCATAACACAGAAGCCACCCCCACCCATGAGTAAACTCCCAGTACACGCTATCCATAGAGTCACTCATCTATTCTCCTCAAGAGGAATCTTGATGAGTGGATGGGAGATGGTAGCTTTACCCTGGGTATCACTGTTATGTCACAGGTAGACAGAGGCACAGTATACTAACCATGACATATGTCATGGCAAACTCCACTTACAGTGTGTGTCGAAGGACAAACACACTCTCAGACTAGCATTAGAAATGGCCTAGGGCACATCGCTAGTGTTTGCAAATGTACACCTATGTTGTGGAATACACTACCAATGTTGGACAAGCCTGGTTGAAGTAGTTCATATCTGAACATAATGCAACATGGTTAGATGTGCACAACTGGCCCCTAACCAGGCTGTTGTGCTCACTATGGAAATGTAAAGCAGTGATAGGACTAAAGCCCAGGATACTGTCCACCACAGTCAAAGTACTGAACCAGTACACTATACAGTACTACAGTGTTAGGTCAGTGTGAAAGGATGTTGACAACTCTATGCAAAGTATCCCATGCAAACCCTGCAGGCACAGTATAATCCCTGTTGTGTTCACACACAAAGCAGTTGGACAGTAACTACACAACATGACACACAACACACAACCATAAGCGGAGATATTTGTTGAAGTTCACACTCATCCACAAATGTGGTGGGCTGCAGAGTTCAAGATATGGAAAGCTCACACTGGGCATGCTCACACACTTTGATAAATGAGACATATGTCAGACAACATGCCATGGGAAGGCTGAACTGGGCATGCTCACACACACTTAGGCCAAATCTCAGTTTAGCAGTTGGCCACACATATCTGGTATTTGTACGTGTTATTCCAGGAACCAACCACATTACAGCAATCTGCCCAGTGCACACAGTTAAATGACTACAGAGACAATATAGTGGATCCCTCCCATATGCAAACATCTTCCACAGAAACACAAGTTGTTCATACAAACAGGGAATGCTATGGCAATAAAGACCTGCAAACAGTCTATCAGCAACAAATAATGTGCATTTGACAATTAAACATATGGGTGTAGAGGTCAACACTAGGCTGTTTGCCCTAGGGAATGACAGCTTAGCCAGAGTGTGCTTGGCGTCTGCCTCTCCACAGGATGCACATCCCCCTTTCTAAACACTGATGATGTCAGCACCCTATAAGTATAGCAGGAGAAGGGAATCTCCCAGTAATGTGAATAGCGCGCTCCGCTAATGCGTCCGTCTCAAGTGTCATAACATAGTTCGGTAGGGTTTGAATCCTGCAAATGCTCAGTGTGTGTGTGTGTGTGTGTGAGTGGGGTTGGTGTGTGTGCAAGTCTGTGGGAGGGAAATGTCCCTTTTGGCAACTGGGAAAACACAATACAGGATGCACATTCACTTTCTAAACACTGATGATGTCAGCACCCTATAAGTACAGCAGGAGAAGGGAAACCTCCCAGTAATGTGAATAGCACGCTCTGCTAATGTGTCCGTCTCAAGTGTCATAACATAGTTAGGTAGGGGTTTGAATCCTGCAAATGCTCAGTGTGTGTGTGAGTGGGGTTGGTGTGTGTGCAAGTCTGTGTGAGGGAAATGTCCCTTTTGGCAACTGGGAAAACACAATACAGGATGCACATTCCCCTTTCTAAACACTGATGATGTCAGCACCCTATAAGTACAGCAGGAGAAGGGAAACCTCCCAGTAATGCGAATAGCGCGCTCTGCTAATACGTCTGTCTCAAGTGTCATAACATAGTCAGGTAGGGGTTTGAATCCTGCAAATGGCAAGTATGTGTGTTTGGATGAGGGGGGTTAGTGTGTGTGTGTGAGGGGAAATGTCCCTTTTGGCAACTAGGAGAACAGACTACAGGATGCACATTACCCTTTCTAAACACTGATGATGTCAGCACCCTATAAGTACAGCAGGAGAAGGGAAACCTCCCAGTAATGCGAATAGCGCACTCCGCTAATGCGTCCGTCTCGAGTGTCATAACATAGTTAAGTAGGGGTTTGAATCCTACAAATGCTCAGTGTGGGTGTGTGTGCAAGTCTGTGTGAGGGAAATGTCCCTTTTGGCAACTGGGAAAACACAATACAGGATGCACATTCCCCTTTCTAAACACTGATGATGTCAGCACCCTACAAGTACAGCAGAAGGTATGTGGCATGGACAATGACTGAGTCATATGTGTCCATGCCTCTGACTGACCTGTATGCTTGTGTTATGTGGTGGACCATAGTGCCCCACGGGCATATCACTGTGACCTTCACCTTGTCCAGCCTGGTGAGCGTGACCACACTGTACCGGACAATAAAGGTAGCTAACACAACTGTGGCAGGTGTGTTGTCTAGCCGTACAGGCTGTGACTGTTTGGCACACAGGATTTGTGTGCTATGTGTTATGTGTGATGTGTTCAGGCATAACGTATGCCTGTGTGCCGCTCAGGCAGGATGCTATTCTAAGGCTCCACGAATGGCCCAGTGAGTACATGTGCATGTATTGCTGTCAGTGTAGGTCTATATCAGACTGGTATTGTAGTCACTGTAGTATTGCATGCCACCTGACAGGTTATGCCAGTACTGGGTTCAGAGTGCTTAGTCCCCAGTTTGGCTATGTGGTTCCATCTCATACATGTGTTGTACATCCATGTGTAGGGGAGAGGGTTGACTGTGTACATGTGGCAGCTGTGACATTGCCACATGACCCACATATTCCACAACTGTACCATAGAGGTGACTGACAACTGACCTTTGCACATGCTACCATAGTATTGTGATTGCCATGGTGATTAACAGCACATAGGGCCAATGGGGAACAAGGTACATAGGTTCATAGGTTCATAGCTTCATACTAGGCTATCTGCCCTAGGGCATTTAAGAACCTAGCCAGAATGTGTTTGGCTGTCGCCATCCATTGTAAATATATCTTGCCATGCCCTTTTCGAGGTTAGTATACTGTGCCTCTGTCTAACAGTGACACAGAAGTGATACCCGTAAACCGACAATGTCCCATCCACTCATCAAGATTCCTCTTGAAGAGAGTCAATGAGGGACTCTGCCTAACCTGGACTGGGATTTTATTCCAGAGTGAAGTGAGCCTCTGGGTTATGAATCTGTCCCTCCAGCATGTTCTATTTATTTCAGTGCTGAGGTTCAGGTCTCTCAAGCGTGTAGCTCGATGGGATTTGGATATTCTCAGGTGCAGCATGCCCATTAATTCCGGGTCTGACATGGCGTTATACATTAGGCACAGATCGCCTCTGAACAGGCGGTATGCCACTGAGTAGAGCTGGGGTTTCTTTAACCGGTCAGCATATGGCATCTGTTTGAGCCCTTTGATCCTCTTGGTGAGGTACTTGTGGGGTCTTTCCAGTTGCTGCAGGTGTCTAGTAAGGTACATCCCAACAGGGGGATTGTACTCAATTATGGGCCTGATGAGGGATGAGTAAAGAGGCACAATGTCCTCCCCTGACGTAGATGTGAATCCCTTCATGATGGGGTGGGCTATATACAATGCCTTTCTAACCACTTTGGCCACGTGGTTGTCAAATGAGAGATTGCTATCAACTTGGGTCCCCAGGTCCCTAATTACTTCTTCTGTATGTAATTGAGTACCACCTATGTGGTACTTTGTGGGCACTTTGTTTTTGCCAAAGGGGATGACTATACACATTTTTGCATTCAGCTGGAGGCCATGGCTCTGGCACAAGTTGTCTGTTTCCCCTTTGGAAGATGCTTGTGTCGGCTGGAGAGTCGATTATGGCGGCCAGTTTGTAGTCATCTGCATATTTGGTCAGCCACAGTCCTTCCGTGTTGGCCTGTACCTCCGATAAATATATACCAAACAAGAGAGGTCCCAGGACTGAGCCTTGTGGGACACCACTTGTAACTGGTTTGGAGTCTGGCATGGCTCCAGCAGTTCTAACCATGTGGGTTCTGTCCTTGAGCCAGTGTGCAATCCATCTAGTGACATTGGGGCTCATATTTAAGCTGGTGAGCTTCTCTAGAATGCCCGAGTGGGGTATTGTTTTGATGGCTTTTGCGAGGTCCAGGCTGTGTGGACCACCTTCCCCTCGTCAATGGCCTTGGTGACTGTTTCAAAGAAATCAACCAGGTTTGAGAGGCAGGATCTGCCCTTAACAAAGCCAAACTGGGTATGAACCAGTGTCTGTAGGTCCCCAATATCTATATTTATGTGGTCCATGATGATCCTTTCCATAGCTCTGCAGACCAAGCTAGTGTGGCTTATGGGGCGATAGTGTCCAAGATCCGTTGAGGCACCACCTTTCTGTAGAGGGACCACTATTGCTGCACGCCACACTTTGGACACATATCCTGTAGTAAGGCTGGGATTGAACAGTAGATTTATGTTTGGTTGTAGCACGTCTTGGAGGTCATGTAGGACACAGCCTGGGACACTGTCTGGTCCCATTGATGCAGTGTGTATTGCTTTGGAGAGGGCGGCTCTTACCTGAGCATCTGAGATGTCAGGGGGGCAGCACTCTGCTGGGATACATATTTGCCCTTTCGGTGTGGAGGGGGGTGAGCAGTTTGCACTGAACCTGTCAGCTAGAATGTTGGCAATGTCTGTGGGTTTGGTGTTTCTATTGACATTTTGGACTACCTCTGAGCATATCTGGGAATTACCACCCAGGTTCCTAACATAACTAAAGAAAGCCTTATGATTATCCTTAGTGTCCTGTACAATTTCTCTCGAAGCTGGCCTTAGACAATCTTATGAGTGCCTGTAGTTATTTGCTAATACTGATCAGTGATGCCTTCCCTTTTTGGGATTTTGCTGTATCATTTAGTAGCTTCCTCCTTCTATTGTGTAGTTTGTTTATGGCTGGGGTCCACCAGACAGGACGTCTGCCTTTGGAGGACTGGGTCTTGGTTTTATTCGGGATCACATGACCCATGCATTCCTGAAGGTGTCCATAGAATGCGTTTATAGAGGAATCTGCGGTCTGGTCTGTAGTTTCCACAGGCCCGGGGGCTTTGAAGGTTTCCACCTCAGTTTTGAGGAGTGTGAATTTGCTTTAGAAGTTGTTCACTGTGGTGTTCTGGGCAGGGGGTGGGGTCGGGATGTGAATATCCAGTGAGATTAGTTTATTGTCCGATCTTACCAGTGAGCGATACACATCTGGTCTGGAGCATTGAGTCCCCATGTTGGTGATGATCAGGTCCAGTATGTTTCACCTTCTTGTGGGAGTGGTAACAAGTTGTTCCATAGCATTTGAGCTCATATATTTTAGGAATCTTTGGCCTAGGGTGTTGGAGCTAGAGTCATGCTCCCAGTCCATGTTTGGGTAGTTGACGTCGCCCAATATAATGGTGTTTGGAGAGACCTTCATATTTCCACTGTTCACAGGATGGCAGAGTGCAGTTCTTGAGTTTGGGAGGGTGGTCTGTAGCAGGCTATAACCTGGAAGGCAGTTTCACCCATTGTTAGTTGCACATGGATAGTCTCTGATGCTTGGTGCTTTGCCACCAACCTGGAGGTGTGGGTATCTTTGATGAATATCAATACTCCCCTCCATTTGTGGTTCTTCAAGTTTTGGGGCTGAAAAGCATGGTATGAGGTATAACCTGGTAGTGCTGGGGTGCTCTCGGTAGCCCTGAACCAGGCATCTGTTACTGCACAGATATCGATGTTCTCCATGCCAAGGAGAGTTTGGTGCATGCATCTTGAGGTTTAGACTTCTGGCGTTGGGTAGCATTACTCTTAGTTTCTTATCCCTTGTGATACCTATGAAGGTGGGTTTGTCATTTGAGCCTTGCCTAACATAGGCACTATGGGGGTAGCAAGAGCCTTTGCCAATATCTGAAAGCCCAGGGGTGACAGGTGCAAGCCGTCCCTAGCGAAGCAGGTGGTTCAACAGAAGATGAATATGTGAGGGTGTAGTGCCTGTGATTAGTTAGCAGTAGCATATATGACTGCTCACGTGGACAAATGCCAGGTAAGTCATATGCAATGTGTCACAGGCAACGCGTACATGTGAACAGGGCAAACAGTGACATTCTGTCAAGTGAGACATGGACATACATATAGTAAGCTATGCAGATGTCACTAGGAGTCCACAGAAGCTTTGTAACTATGCATTGCAGGTGGGATCAGTATTCCAGGGTAATTGCAAGCAAACATGCATGCAAACAAAGCTACAGTAAGCAGGGCTGCATGTAGTCCATTGTACAACAAACAAGCTGTACCACTTCCAGTAGGTAATACTGCAAATATGCAGGCACTATGCACATGTACATGGAAATACACAGGTCAGATGGCTAGGGTCCAGTCTCAGCACACAAGTGTACAGACCATGTACTGTCAGGATGTACAATAACTGGATGGAAACCCATGTGCTCATACCTGCAGTAATACACATGTCAAATAACAGACACTGAGCCTTCACTCAGTGGTTCCATGCGTAGTAGGATGTGTGCTACCTGGCCTGCCACCACAGTATCCCTGACATATGGGGACTCTCCCTCCTGTGACAGTTAGTTTTGTGTGTTGGGGCTGTCTAGCATGGTATGAGATGTGAGCTTGCAGTGCTAGGGTGCTCCTGTGTGTCCTGTACCAGTCGTGTAGTACTGCACACATATCAACATCCTCAAACATCCGCATTGCAGAGTCCAGTGTGGGCAACATGCCACTTGCAGTTTACATGTCCATCATTGCGTATTAACACATTCATTACCTTATCCCCTGTGCTACCTATGTATGTAGCCTTCTGTTGACATCCTTACCACCAGTATGCCAACATGTGCAGATGATACACTATGGTATTTACCATGGGTGTAGACAACAGTACATGCCAATCACACCCTTACTGCATCAGGCATGCTGTGATATACCCACAATTAATTCAGCACACAGTACTGTTAACAACATTATACTATTACTACACATCTATGTAGTCACCCTGTGCATCAGCAACATGTTAACCTGTACCTGCACTGATGTTACAGATTGCAGGAGGTGGCACAGTTTCATCATATGCACAGGGTGTGAACTTGGTATGCCTGAGTCAGCCACCGATACCACCGATTGACATGTATGTGTATGTGTGTTGGTGAGGGACAGCAGTACAAGGTGGGGCAATGTTGAAGCACTGTGTGCGTGTATGCGGTAGCCCTAGGTGTTGTCAATTCGCATGTGTGTATGGATGCACACAGTTCCACCTCATGGCTGCCATATACTGGTGTTTGTGGACAGCCACAGACTGTACCTGCCAGGTCATACAGATCAGTGTCTCTGACCACGGACACGGTACCTGTGCCTTGCAGGGGTGCTACGGACCGTATCCGGTACCAACCCAGACTGGGTACTGTCATCAGAAGCAGGTGTTCATTGACTGGACACAGATCCCTGTAGGGCATGGCCAGAGCCACGTGCACGTGCTCTCCTGGGGCGGTCTGATGACAGCACAGACCCAGCATTGCTGGGGCTGCTTCTGGCACTATGGGGGCAGCCGCGGCCCTGTTGTCGTCCACGATGACTGCGACTGCAAGCTGCTGTTGCTGGCATACACCCATGTTGACGCCTCAACCGTCCACCATCGCCCTGGCTCATGGACATGTAGTTGTGGAACCGGTCTAATATGTCCCCACAATGTCTGTCTATGACATCGGTGAAATTACGGATGGCAGCCGCAATGTCAATGTCATACTGTCAGTCATGGCTGTGCGACATGCTGTCAGCTCCCTCAGACCCTGTCTGGTGTACCGTTCCATACGTGACTGTGCCTGCATGACAGCCTGAAACATAGCTGAGGTTGTAAGACCACTGTGGGCACGTCTGACAGGGGGCAATGCCCACGGATGCTCCACAAGAACCCCTGGACATCTGTCTGTGTGGTACCATCTCTGGGCCATGCCCATGGCTGCTGTGTGGGGAGGCATGTGCCACAGATACCACATTACCCTGGTCAATGCCCACTGTATGCTGTCCATCACCTAGAGACATTGGTGACAAAGAGTGTATTGGCAGGATAGCTGTGCGCATTGATGGGGTCGACAGCTGTGTACTGTCAATCGGCTGACCAATGGCGGACCCTGGCATACCTTCCTGTGCCATTACACAGATGTCATCATTATCAGTACCCATGGCACCTGATTCAGGTTCCCTGCTGCATGACACCAGAGCAGCACCAGAACCTGTGGGAGGGAAACAGGAAACACAGTTTACAATGTCTACACATTACCAGTGATGCACACATCCACACATGCACAGGTCCAGACATGCACACATGCACACATGCACAGGTGCACATATGCACACATGCACACATGCGCACATGCACACATGCACAGGTGCACACATGCACACGTACACATGCACACAGTTGCACACAATTGTACACTACTCAGTATGTGTGATATCAACACACAGACACACCTACATGCATACAAAGAGCACTACTAAGTGAGCCTAATATTACTATTACTATCAAGACTATTACAGGTATTGTTAATACACACTCACCAGCATGGATAGGCTGCATTGCTGTTACAGCGGAGGGACCTGCAGACGTGAAGAAACTAATGTCAGTGGGCACAACTGTGCCATTGTTACTGAGTATGATACAGGTCAGTAGTACATTTCACAGGTCAGCTGCTAATATTGAGGATATCACACTTGCACATTAAATACTATGGTGACAGCTACAAACCAAGGACACACCTCACACATGCATTAACTACCAGTGTACACAACAGTCAACTATACATATGGCATATTACCTGCACGCCACTGTCTTGCTGCTGCGTGGCTCCAGCCTCCATCATAATGCATGTCTGCTGCTGTTGTTGTTGCTGGGACTGGAGCCACTACACTCATGAGTAGTCCTCCAGTCTGGTGAGTGGGGATGTGTAGCCACCCACCACCTGTGGCGACCTGTTGCCTGTGGATATCCGGCGACGCTGATGGACATTTCTGATTAAATCACTGCATTGATGTCGCCTGCTCATATGTCCTATTATGCGTGCCTATGTCATTTACCCGACGGACCAGGTCTTGTCACAGTGCAGCCCTCTCCTGCTGATTCTGGCTGGTGCGGAAAAGAGTATTGCATAATCCGCACCAGGCTCTGGTGTATCTCCTCATCCTCAGCTGTGGAGTAAGCGGGATTCCGTGGGTGGGCCATGTACCTGAAAAAGAAAATAACCTGATATCAGCAATATATGTCAGCAGAATTTGGCACACATACTACACATGCTACTCGACTGTTATGATACAACATATCTCACATATATAGCATCTGTCTGTCTATTGGTGGATACACATGTAAATGGCCAGGTATCAGTGCTCAGCCAACAACTGTGCAACAGTACCTGGCACACTCCATACAACATACTACCAAACCCCAGCAGTCAGAACACTGATTCAGGTCCAGAGCACCTCCTCACTCTGGGGGTTTGTATCTAGGTACTGTATGGCCTACATCATCAACTACTGTGAGCTGACCACACACTAATTGCCCTGGATATACATATCCCACCTCCACCACCAGCACAAACAACTATAGTGAATAACATTGCAGATGCAAACTTTACACTTTGTAACAGTGACATGGTATCCTTTCAGCCCACTGGGCCAGTGGCAGATACAACCCACAATGCTGACCCCTACACAAATGCTTTCTACAGACATCTCCGAATGCATGGATCATGCAATCCCATATATGACCAAGACACTCTCCACAAAGGGACAGCATCCTGTCTGGTGGACCCCAGCCATAGACAGATTGTATTACAAAGATGGAAGCTACTGCAAGACAGAGCATAATTCCATAAAGGGAAGGCATGTCTGAGCAGCACTAGTAAGGGTCTATTTTCCATCATACAAACATCCATGGGCAACTTTGAGAGGGAAATCAAGAGGGACACTACAGATAACCAGAAGGCCTTCTTCAGTTATGTTAGCAACCTGGTCAGAATCCATCCTCTATGCCCATAGTTAGTACACAACAACAAATATTTCACTGAAACCACAGATATTGACAACATTGTGGCAGACAGGTTCAGTGCAGGTGTCACTCCGCCCTCTCCCCCAAAATAAGACATAGTTATCCCAGCTGACTGTAACCTCCCTGTCATCACAGATATCCAGGTGAGAGCCACCCTCATGAAAGCAGAATACACAACATAACTGGGACCTGATGGTATCCCCAGTTGCATGCTACATAAACTCTGACAGGAGCTAAACACACATATAGAAGTGCTATGTAACACTAGCCTGATTACAGGATATGTACCTGTACACTGGCGCACAGCAGTGGTTCCACTCCACGAAGGACGCACCTCAACATACCAATACAATACAACACAATACATTACATTACAATACAATACTATACAATATGCTATTGCCCCTGGGACTACAGCAGCATACTGTTCTGCTACCCTGACCATTGTGACACATGTGGTGTGATGGTACCTGCTGCTGTCACACAGTTACACAGGGTGACTCATATGGCATATTACCTATCTGACTAACATTCAGCAGGGGTATGTGGGACATGTACTCATGGGGAGTCTTGCTTCTTAACACTGTGTGGTTTATTGCAGGGTATGTCTTATCTGTGGGTAGGAACTTTTACCTACACATGTGCTCTCTATTGCAGTGGCATGGACGACACACAGCAGTCATTTAGGTTGTGGATGGTGTGAGGTGTTACTATGGTTGTTGGACATCTGTCATGGGTGTGACTTATGTATGTAAATCTGGGAGTGGTAACCTCTATGTGGGTAGTATGTGTGTACTCTGTGGTGTTGTCAGTCACTGTGCATTGGTAATGTGTTTGAGTGCATTGTCACAGTGTTGTACATATCACTGTGTCCCTCTCCATATCTGTAGCTGTCATGTGAGGTCCATACCATGGCATCCATTATGTGGTGTGGAGGGGTACACCGACCTACATGTCCATAGCTGACACACCATGTCTGCTGACACATACCATGTGCAGGTATTCCAGGAATAGTGTGCCACTGTGAATATCATTGGGGGCACTATTGTACACATTTATGACCCTGTTCACCCCTGACACATGCAGTGGTGGGCAGCCAATCACATATCTGGTGGTTACTGGTGTAGGTGATTTGGAATGGGGTATGGTACTCCAGTTTTGACACTGGTGTTCACTCCATGCCTTTGTCACCAGGCACCTGTTGCAATACATCTGTACACATGTGCCTCACTCAGAATATATATACATCTCTCTCTCTCTCTCTATATATATATATATATATATATATATATATATATATATATGTATATAGATATATCTATATGTATATATATATATATATATATATATATATATATATGTCTGTATACATATACACATATATATATTGATGTACATATATTGCTATAGATATGGAGAGGGGGGGACACAGAGGGGGTGAGAGTGACAGAGGGGGTGGGACAGGGGGTGTTGAGGTTGTCATATACAGTCATACCTGTAGATAGTCAGATCAGTCTGTCTATGTATATGTATCTACATATATCTATATCTGTATGTGTGCATTACATATATATGTTTGTACATATTCTATCTATCTACATCTGTCTATGTATTCCTATATCTCTCTCTATGTATGTATACATATATGCATATCATATATATATATATATATATATATATATATATATATATATATACATACATATGTTGACATACATGTATCCATATGATAGACAGGTATATCAACATGTTTGTCTACCATACTGTATACACACACTAACATACTGCTAAACATACATAACTGTGAAACCTACTTTGTACATTGCACTACAACCTACAGTCAAACTACATTGATATGTGCACATAGATGCTCTCACATACAGATGTATGTACAGCCTTCACTGATAGTTGCTGTATGTCCCCTGCCCTTTACACATCTTCATATACATATGGATACAGACCAATGACACATATGGAGGGTTCACAGTATGTAGACCTTTATAGTATTACTTTACATTACCTGTGTTTGTCACAGCTGCTTGTGTTGCCGTCTGTTTGCTGTCCTGCTGCTCCACTTGCCAGTTGTCAGCTTTCAGGTGGCTGTTGCTGAACAGTTTTGTTTGTGTCTGCTTAATTTCAATTTTCTCTGTCTCTGTCTCTCTCTCTCTCTCTCTCTCTCTGTCTGTCTGTCTCCTCGTCCTCCTCAGGGTGCAATGAAAGTATTGCATGTGTGGACTGGGAGTACAGCATACTTTTGTAGGTATCTGCATATGTCCATGTGATGGCCTCTGCACCAATTGTTAGCCAGCATTTGCTAATTGCATGCAGCCAGTTGTGTACTGATTGCAGTTCTCACTGTGATTTCAGAACAGTGCTATAAAAAGGTATGTGAGATAGGCGTAGCCCTTTCAGATTTTAAGGGCAGGGACCATGCTGGTATGCTGTGGACAATGTTCTGTGAGTGTAAACGTTGGTATCGCTCTCATATTTCCAGCTGTGTTGTAGATTAACATTCCTCCATTCATTTCTCCAGTTTCCTGTACTAACTGTGTATGTACACCGACACCTACAACTACTACTACTGTTAATGTGTGTGTGTGTGCGCACACCCGCTTACAACCGCTTAAACGTGCTTACTCTTGCGCAAACCCGCGCTATTTTCTTTGAAAGAAATGAAAATGGGGAGACAGGAAAGTGGTGAAAAAGGGGTCACAAAGAGGGTAAGACAGTAGGGAAACAAGCTTGGGTTTTGCAGGAGGGATGTAGATAAGGCCCATAGCTGCCCATTTCTTCATCAGCAACAGCTGTGCATATGTTTGTAATTTGGTGTGACATTTGATACCTTCCACCCCTGAGAGAGGTGTAAGGACAACAATAATACTTGTTGTACAGCCAATTGTAATTGATAGTTTCCATGTCTGGTAGACATATATGCGAATGGGCAGCTATGTATGGGGTAATTTTTTTGTGGGTACAGAGTGCCCTTTTTTTTTTTTTTTCAGGTGAAAGTGGTATGTCAGGTGAAGGAAGTCGGTATAGCTGGGGATGTAGGTTGGGTAGTTCAACAGACAAGACAAACAAGACGCATACAGGGGCGGTGTATGACACGTGTGGGGGGGTTACACAATTAACGGGGACGGAGGTTTGGATATCCAGAGCCCATGAGCCCACAGATGGCAACAGTGGAACTGATATCCCCACCCATGGGCAGTTGCCACTGTTCCTTCACTGCCCAGGACGGGGCTGTGCTGGGGGCTGTGTAGGCTGGGCAACAGGCATGCCCGTAAGTTGTGCCACCTGTGCCTCAAGCTGGCGTAGGGGCTCAAGAACAGAGTCCCAGATCTCCCTACGCACCACAGTCCGGACGCTACGGAGGGTGAGTGGTGGTTCTCCTCCGGCCACACTTGCAGAGGGGCCACCGGAGGAGGGTCCAGACTGGGCACTAGTGCCAGGTGCACTCGCCAGCTGAGGTGGGAGAGGTGGGTCCGCTGGAACCCGCCTTCCCTGTCGTTCTATGTTTTGCATTATGTCATGACAGTTTGGGTTAGTAACATACAATACCATTCGCAATTAGTTGTAACAGCATGCATTAGTATTCCCATTAACCAAACACCCAGATATTCACACCATTGAACAGCAAGCATAGCACATGCATAATTTGAACAGCAATACACAGTCCAACAACATGCAGGGTTGATTGATGGCAACAGGCCATCAGGTTTGGATGTATGAACAGGGCAGATGCATCAACGGACATGCAAATATTTATGACCCATCAGGACAAATATCCAGGGGTGTTAATTGTGATTGCACATACCATTTTCACGTGGAATGGATTATATGTGATTATAGGGTGGGGTGAAGAAAATATTATTAACACCTTCGAATACCAATACATATGCTGTACATTTCTAATAGCTACAGATATATACACACTACTGTTCTAACTACAGTTTCCTATATGATAACTACTTCAATTTGGTGATAGGACTGTTACGGCTACATCAATATACATTTTATTGTTATTCATACACGTTCATATCTGGCTTTGTTCAGCTACATCATCCTGCTACATTTGCTTTATATAGCTATAGACAACTGTGGATGTTTGATATTTCAGACAATCATACTATCTGCATATTGCAGACTGAGAGCAACATATCCAGATTTTGGGATACACATTCCAGCTGCAGCAACACTTTGGACACATTTCGCAATTTGGTTCTACTTGTCACATTCATTTCATTCTGTACTGACTGCAGTATACTTTATACAGGGGTTATTACTACTTTATTGGTGGATTCATAACTCTTTCTCACACCCTCTCACTTGTTTTCATTTTACTATTCAGGATGGTACTTACTTCTAGGCTTTGTTGACATGTTTTACCTGTAGTTATTACAATCCTTTCCAGCAGTCTCACTTCTGTCATGTTTCAGTATTTCAACAGGGATATATTTCACACATGTGAGTTGCTCATCTTCTGCAGCTGTACTTTTCAGCCTGCTGCAGGTTGTGCACTATGATATTATAGGTGGGGCATCTTTATTTTAGACTTTATTTCAGACATTTTCATTTTTCTGTTTGGATTTCAGACTGCAACACACTTTTGTAATCAAGCAATACTTGCAAACACTTTTACACTGTTACTTGCACATTTTATTACTTAGTGACTACACTGCACTCTTTTGCTAACTGTCATACTTTTATATTTCTTTACAGTTACTGGGAGTGGATTACTGACCTGCCTGGTGGTGCAACTGCACCAGCCTATCGCCATAGGCTCTGTGGTTCGCAGAACGGACACCTGCAGCTGTAATATAAATGAAGTAATATTGGAATACACATCTCCATAATATCAGCTAATTTAATTTCTTACATACATAATTAAATGTAACTTACTCAGTAGTGGGGCGCTGGGCATTTGCCGGGCCTCCTGGATCCAAAGGTTCAATTGGTCCTGCTTGCATCTTTTCAGGTCCGCATGGTGGTGACGGACCTGCTCACCAGTCCTTGGAATCCCTGTGGCACTGGTAAGATCATGAGCCAACTGGTCCCACGCCTCAGCCCTATATGCTCCCCACAGGACCTGGCCCTGCATGAGTTGGGCCTCATGATTGTGGACTAGGAGCCAGACCATGTATCTGGACTCCTCAACGCCCCACCTCTGTGCTCGAAAGCAACTACCCTCACCTACACCTGACATTCTGGCTGCAAGTCAGTTCTACAATCATTTATGCTGTGTATTCCCGCCTATGGGGCTTATATGCCGTTTTCCGCACTTATCTGTGATTGGCCATTTTGGAATTGTATCCACTTCACAAAACCTGCTTTGTCATGCTCCACTTTCTATTCATTTCTATATATATTTGCTATTACTGCATTTCTGAGTATAGCTGTCGTAGCTTAGTGGTTCAGTACCTTGACTATGGTGCATGGTATCCTGGGTTTGAACCTGGCCACTGCTTTTATATTTTATGACTGTCTAGACAGGCTAGGGGTGTGTCTGTGTAAAGGCAGTTTTGTTACAGCTTGCTCAACGTTGCCGTCGGTTAGCTTGTTGGCGGTCGCAGCTCAGCATAAGCGAAAGTGCGCTGGCTTCGCCTCATTTGGCTGTCGGCACGCATATGCTCAGCTCAGCTAGGGGCACAGTTTCAGCATGTGAAACCACTGCTCACCTACGGGCACTCATTTTGCACCTGTTAAACCACTGCTCACCTACGGGCAGATGCACTCACCTTGTTAAACTGTAGCTCAGCTATAGGCACATCTGGCATTTTTTTATTGTTTTGTTACCTCACATGTCTTCAAAATAAATGGACTAGTTCATTACATTTTACATAAAATGTGATTTTATATGTGTACATGTTTGTCAGGGACTTGTTTTGTGCTTATTTTTCTAAAAATAAAAGTTGGTGTTGTGGGGGCTCGAACCATGAATGCATGCTCTTCAGCTGACATCTCTACCACTACGCTATTGCTTCTTGGCTTACTTTGCATATTTAGTTCTTATATGCTTTCCCACTGACTGCTAACTGTAGCTGCGCTACAGGCACGCCAGCATAAGCGGCGCACTCAAGTTAAACATCTTTACAATTTAAAAAAAATATATCACATGTTCATTTATATATTTTCTGTTCATAGTCTGTGGGGGCATGTGTTGCGTTGTGTTTATTCACATTTCCGTGGACTCTGTCGTGGGTGTTTACTTTGGGAACTTTTACTCTTCTGGGGGCGTGTCCACTTGCAGGGCTCGGCCTACGGACACGCCTCCTACTGTCTTACACGGACCGTGTTAGACTTAGGTGTGATTCAGCATGCTCTCATGAATATGCAGAGCATGTTGACATCACTCCGTTTAACTGCAGCCTCAGTGTAAGAGTTATAACTCTTACACGGAGGCTTCGTGAATCCTGCCCAATATGTTTCAACTTTAAAATAGGTACACTAGAGCAACTTTCATTCAGCCCTGGATATAATGTTGCTCTAAGTCTTATTTCTCAACATGTTTCTTTCACATTTAAATGATCCTCAGTTGTTTTCCCCTGTAGATCATTTGGTATAGAATCCAACACATAAAACTTAAAACTATGAGTATTATTCTTTTGTATATGCTTAAACAGTGCACTTGTGGATTTGCCATACCTGATATCCCTCATATGGTCACACATTCAGTCCCTTAACCACCCTGTAGTCTTACCTACGTAAAAGCAGGGACATCAATTATAATATGACCTGCTTTCAAAAGTATTATTTAATATTGTCACATGGTCACCCACAATGACATATTGGCATTGCTTACATGCTCCACATTTATGGGTACATAATTTCCTGTTCGAATTCTGACAGGTGCTACTTGAAGCTCTCTCCAACAATTGTTTAAAGGTAGTATCTTTTTTATATTCTACCTTAGGTATTGGACCTAGTTTCTCCATTGTCTCAGGGTCAGAATGTATAATCCACCAGTTCTTAAATATAATATTCATAATATGCCTAGCATCCATAATGTTGTTATAGAAACTTTGCTAGACCATTCTAACTTCTCATCGGTCTTGGTTGGTATAACTGTTCTATGAAGTAAAATTGGTTGAACTGTCCCTCCTTCTCTTTTCCGACTAACTTCACTACAAATGTTCACTATAAAGCTTTCTGGGTAGCCTCTTTTTAAAAACATATTAGTCACTTTGCTACATTCATCAAGGAAGCTTTGGTTGTTTGAAATCCTCCTGGCCAGTCTGATGAACTGGCCTTTAACCATGGACTTCTTTTGCTGTAATGGATGATTACTAGTATAGTGTAAGCATGTATTGAAAAATGTGGGCTTTCTATGAATACTGGAATCATACTTGGTGTTAGAGAAAAATACTTTAAAAAGGCCAAAAGTATGAGGTTCAGTTCAGGTAACTTTATTCTTGCACAAGGAGACAAAAAATGCAGTTACAGAGTTTGTCTGGCTAAATCAGGAAGTGTCACAGTTATTATACCTTTCTTTCAAGACATTTCCCACTACGACTGACGTAGCAGATCACCAGTTCACAATTCTGTTATTTTACAGATATTTCTCATACTTCTAGCTGACTCTTCAAAGTTTTAAAAAAGATTTTTCAGTAAACAGGATGGCCTTGATGACCACTGGTCAATTATAACTTTCTTACTATGTGATGTTACAAGTCTAGGTACTATGGCTAATTTAAGCACAATGCAAGTACAGATTTCTGAAGCAGTTTATTGTTCTTTATATCTAACTATCTTGCAGCTTGTGCACTTTTTCATCAACTCGAACAGAACTTATTGTCTATAATGAATGGATCTACAGAAATTATTATTCTCCTTTTAATTTCCTGACCTAGCAGAAAATCACCTGCTTTCCAGTACATTTCCAAGGCATAAACATGTATTTTGCTGTGCTAGCAAACTAGGTCAGAGTGCATCTTGCACTGTCAGAAAGCACAATTTCAGAAAAGCACATTTGCAGTCTCAAATAAAACTAATGCTGTATATAGAATAAAAACGTGTTAATCTTCCCTTATTAGAATAAGCATTGCACACATATTTTAATACATATTTTTCTAACATTTCCCCCCTGTTAATACTTTTTATTCTATTTCAGAAGCATAAACAGTTTGTTTTCTTCTCCTAACCTCTTCCTTTGAGGATTTGCAGCTAAGAGAGTCATTCAGTTTAAACTTATGAAAGTGTTTCCTTTTTCAACAGTTCTTCAATTTCAGTACTTTGATACAAAGTCACAGAAACTGACATGTCTATAAAATCTTTGATTAATTTTTTCATGCAGGGAATTCCACAGCAAATGCATGCTCCTAACAATAGTAATTCCACAGAAATGGCAATTAGGATGTTCATTAGGATGGAACCCCACCTCCTAAACAAATTCTGGAAAAAGTCCGTCAGTGGGTTTGGGCCCGGCCTGGTCATGTCTGACACTTGTTGGATCACTTCCAAATGGTCATTAATTTCATGCTTATTGTCGGGAATGAATAAACAGCACTAGTCTTTGATTAAAGCACACGTACCACCTCTCGCCGCTAGGGTGAAGTCAAGAGCCATGCGGTTTTGAAGCACCACAGTTCTCATTGCATTCAGTTCATCAGTCATTAATTCAAGAGCAGAAAAAGTTGCATTGCTCATGACCTCGAGAAGTTTGGATAGCTTTCTCAGTTCCCAAATTGATTTAACTGCACCATATGCAGGGGCTATGCCAGCCCAGGATATGATAGTGTCACTCAAGTCCATGTGTGCTAGTTTACTTTTGTCTTTCATGGAGTTATGGTTCCTCCAGCCTGCTACGATCTGTCCCACTGGATTCTCAGGTTTCTTGATAGGATTTTCAGGATTCTTCGCGACATCTCTGATGTTTCAAATTCTCCCATGAGGCAAAGCTGTAGTGTGTCGTATGGCCGGGACCAGGTAACCCAAAAAACAACTGCCGGACCAATTCTCAGGCAACCATTTGTATGCCTTTTTCCCACATATGAAATAACAGTTTTCTACCTTAGTATTGATATACACCTTCCCTGCATGAAACATTTTCTTATCTATAATAGACAGTTGCTTTAAAAGAATAGGATTATGTTGTATATCACTGACAGTTTTATGTAAGGACTCAAAGTATGAGTCATAATCTGCATCACAAATTGTTTCTGCATTTTTAGGTTTAATATAACATTTATAAGAAATAGTCACATTACATCTACTCCAACCTACTTGAATAGTGTCATTCTTAAAAAGCACGATTCCTGTTTGTGTAACACAGAAATAATGCAATTTTCTCTAGATTTCACAGGTGTAGTCTCAAAATCAAGTTTTCCCAGGTCTCATTGACCCCTAGGGGACAGCAGCCATCAATAATCCCGTATGCTGTTGGTATAGCTGTGCAAATCCAACAATTTGAAATATTAAAAGTCTCAGCATAAACATATTTGATTGCTTGGTAAGTGTTAATGTTCGGATGCCAGTCTATGAATGTTGAATCACGTTTATTCAGTCTAGCTGGTGTGGCTGAAGAAAAGAAAGGCCACAGCAAAAGCCACAGAAAAAGAACATTGTCACTAGTGCAGTTACTAAGATGATTATGCAACACTGCTGAATATACTGCTGAAATCGTTCAGTATTACTATTGTCTCTAGGTCTTGTCGTCATTTTTTATTGCTGCTGTGTGTTAGCAAGAGTTTTATCAAGTTCAAAGTTTTTGACTGGTTTACAGTGTGTCAAATGAATCCAAGATGAATGTTCCACAATCTTGACTGCTGTGGGCATGCTCAGCAGTACTTGATACGGACCTTCCCACTTTGGTGTCGTCCAATTCTTCTTTTTGATTGTCTTCACCCAGACCCAAGTGCCTGGGGCTACTGCTACTTTGGAGGTGTTAGTTTGGTCTTTATCTGAAACAGAATTAAACTGTAAAAGATGTTTGTTATTTAGCATATTCCTCATGTAGTCTGCAAGTGTCCAATCTGCTTCCTGGTCTGCAGGTATGAGAGGTTTCCACTGAGGTATATAATAAGCTCTTCCGAAAATCTTTTCGAAAGGTGTCAATCCTTTTGCATTCAGAACAGTTCTCATGCTCAACAGTGCCAGGGGCAAACAGTACACCCAATTCTTCTGTGTTTCTGCTATAAGCTTCCTAAGCTTATTCTTTAAAACTCCATTGTGCCTTTCTACCAACCCTGCAGATTGTGGGTGATATGCACAGTGATGTTTTAAAGAAATCCCAAAATACTGACTTAGCTGTTGTATAGTTTGGTTAACGAAATGTGTACCATTGTCACTGTAGATCCTTTCTGGTATGCCAAATCTAGGAATAATCTCTTTAACTAGGGTCTTTGCAACAGTGGCTGCATCTGGTTTACTAGTCGGAAAGGCCTCCACCCATTTGGAGAACATATCCACAATGACAAGGCAGTACTTTTTGTTTTCACATTTGTTCAATTCTATGAAATCCATACAGATGGTATGAAACGGATAAGGTGGTGTAGGGAAACTCCCTTGCTTGGGCTTTAATGCCCCTTGTGCATGATGTTTATTACAAGTGTGACATGACAGGCAAAATTTTTAGTGTCGTTTGAAAATCCATCGTGGCGAACACCGATTCACTAACTGTACCATCCCCCCTGTTGCGACATGGCTCTGCCCATGGCTCAACAAAGCTGCATATCTAAATAAATTAGACGGTATTATTGGTTTTCCTCTTTGGAGATGTACAGCCCTTCCTTGAGAATTGCTCCTCGTCTTTTCCATTTTGTTTTTCAGCCTGTGTAGTAAGTGTCTGCATTGTTTTCAACATTTCTAAGTCTAAAATCTCAGAAGGTTGTAATTCCTCGTTCAAAAGAAATGCTTCTGAGGCTGCTTGCTTTGCAGCTGTGTCAGCACTCGCATTGCCTTTTGAAATCCTATCTTGTTGTTTTGTATGAGCTATGCATTTACAAATAGCTACTTTCTGAGGCAACTGAATAGAATCTAACAAATCTAAAATAAACTGTGCATGGTTAATCGGTTTGCCAGTAGATATCACCATTCCTCGATTCTTCCACTGTTGTGCAAAAACATGTACAGTAGAAAAAGCATACTGGCTGTCTGTAAAAATGTTTACACTTTTACCCTTTGGTAAGGTACATGCCCGTGTCAAGGCAATCAACTCTGCTGCTTGTGCAGATAAGTTATGTGGTAGAGGTTTCGCTTCTACAATCTCAGTATCAGAAACCACTGCATAACCTGTTAGGTTCTGTCCTGTAGGACTCCTTTTGCATGAGCCATCCATGTAATATATCACCTCGGCATTATCCAAGGGAACATCCGTGGGGTCTTTTCTAGGCAGTGTCTTTTGCTCAATTACCTGCAGGCAGTTATGGGGTGTGCCATCCACAGGAGTTGGGAGCAAGGTAGACAGATTCAAAGTAGTACATCGTTCAATTGTCATGTGAGGTTGGCTCAGCAGTATAGCCTTAAAAGAAAGATGCCTAGCAGGGGAAAGATATGCTATTTTTTCTTGCAGTAAAATGATTGCGACTGCATGAGGCACTCTCAATGTGAGAGGGTGGAATAACACTACTGAGGCCGAAGCCTGCACTGCCACTGCAGCTGCAACTACTGCTTGTACACAGTGGGGTAGAGACCTCGCCACTGGGTCCAGTTGTGATGAATAATAAGCAATGGGGCGTTGTTTGTCCCCATGTTGTTGAGTCAATACTGATGTCATATAACCTTGCTTGCAATCTACAGTTTGGAAAAAACGTTTGTGATAATTTGGTAATCCTAAAACTAATGATGATGCTATTAATTGTTTCAGCTTGCAGAAAGTTAATTCTCCTTCTGGTGTCCACTGTATTAAATCTTGTGCTGCCATAGGCTTCTTGAAAATCAGGTCGGTTAAAGGTGCAGATTCCAAAGCATAGTTTGGGATCCAGCTCCGACAGAAATTAGTCGTACCCAGGAAGGACATCATTTCCTTCTTGGTTGTGGGTTTTGGTGCTTGTGAAATCACTACTTTTCTGTCCTCGTCTAGTGTTCTGCCATCTTTGGATATTACATATCCAAGGTATTTCACTTGTTTTCTCCAAAGTTGCAATTTATTTTTGCTTACTTTGTGTCCTTCAACTATTAGGAATTTTAATAATGCTATAGTATCTTCCTTAAAATCTTGCTGGGTAGGGGCAGCCAGCAGGATGTCATCAACATAAAGTAAAATTTGACTACCTTTCGGTGGGATAAATCCCGCTAGATTACTTGCCATTTCTTGTGAGAATATTGTTGGACTTTCACTATAACCCTGTGGTAGTCGCGTATATGTATACCGTTTCCCCTGAAATGTAAATGCAAACCAATACTGGCTGTCAGGGTGTATCGGTATCGAAAAGAACGCATTGCTGATATCTACCACAGAAAAATACTTCTGTTGAGGTTTTAAATCATTCAACAAGGTATGTGGATCTGGCACCGTAGGTGCTCTTGGTATTACTGCGTCATTTACAGCTTGTAAATCTTGGACCATACGCCATTCTCTGTTTGCTTTTCTAACTGGGAATAAGGGTGTGTTACATGGTGAATCAGGGGATTCCACCAGTATTCCCCTCTTAAGCAAAGCTGCTATGATAGGTTTAATACCTGCCTCTGCATCTTTTCTCAAGGGGTACTGTCTCTTTTGTGGTCTGAATGCTGACTTTGGTGTGATAGTAACTGGTCCTGCTGTGCGAATAAGTCCTATGTCTGATTTTCCTGTTGACCAGAGAGTTTCTGGTATGTCTAACAAAGCTTTTTCTTCCTCTTCTAATAAGAGGGCTTCTCAGCTGTCTTTGCTGGACTGCAAGTGTACTGCTGGATGTGTTTGTGTTGTCCAGTTCAGTTTCTGTCTTTGTATTCCCTGTTCTGACAGTTCTGATTCTGTCTGTTTTTCCCATTTTGTGACTTTTTCTCCTAGGTCTATCCATTTTAAATCTTCCTCTTTAGTTAAACTAACATGCGGTATTAGATTTGATTTGTAAAGTGAAAAGAACTCCTGGGGTAATGAACAGCTAACTACACTGTTCCCTTTCGTGTCCCAGTACAAATTACACAGTACTAATCTGTTTGCATGATTTTTAAACAATGCTTCTTCATATTTTTTGTCAGGTCCTGGTGTATTACAATAATACAGAGTACAGTGCAACAGGTGTTGTATGTCAATGCAAAGGGAGGGGAACTTACTGATAGCTACATTCATTAACTCTTCAGTTACTGCTCCAGGGCCAGTTGTAACTAAGTCCTGGCTGTACCAGTAAAATGTCTCACTTTCCATTTGCACTGAAAAAGTATTGGTCTGTCGCTGTGCTTCCATACCCTGCATGGTTGGAACTACTGCTATGCCTAATAGTTGCATAAGATCTCTGCCCAAAATGTTCACTGGGCATTTTGCAGAAACAACAATTTTGCTTTTCTGGGTTAATCCTGAAACAGGATCTGTTATTGTAATGTTATGGGAGAGAGGCTCCTGATACAGCTGTCCATTAGCTGCTTTTACTAGTATAAAGTCATGTGATTCTGAATTTTCTGGTAGTTTGGAGGGGTGTACCAGGGTCCGTGATGCCCCTGAATCACACAAGAATTTGACTTCCCTCCCTTCTACCAGGAGTGTCACTTCTGGTTTTGTATCAGCCAAATAGAGCTCTAAGCTCAGTAAGACTAAGTCTAATATTTCGTTTTCTTCACTATCGGTAGCTTCCTGCACTTCCTCTACTATCACATTCTCTGTTCCTTCTATCACATTGTCATTTGTCTTTTCTCTATTATTCCTATCTAGTGATTCCTGACTTTCATATAGTCAGTCCTCACCCTCATCGTTTTTGTCTTCCACTGCTGCCTTCTTATTTCTCCTGCAATCCCTTGCCATGTGTCCTTTTTTCCCGCATTTGAAGCACTCACCTCTTTTCTTTCTCCCTTCAAAGTCCTCTGATCGCTGATCAGATTGTTTATTTCCCTGGGTATTCTTTTTGCCCTTTTGTCCGGACTGTACTAAATAAACTTCTCCATCTTCTACAGCAAATACTTGGGCTTTCTTTTTCTTTTTGTTGTTAAAATGCCTCTTGGGATGTCTAGCATATTCAAGCAGTGATTGTAATCTGCTTGTACGATGGTCTACCTTGTGTTTAGTAATAAAACTACTTATGGGTGCAATACTGCCTTTCAAAAATGCATTCTTTAACTGCTGCTCATATGGGGAATCTTGTGTCTGATCTTCAGGCACTTGCATTCCACAGTGATTGTTAAAGCATTCCAATAATCTGGAAAAATATCTATCAACAGTTTCACTTTCTAGTTAGATGCATTGATTAATGCAAGTCCAGTCTGCCCTAGTCTTCCATTTCTCAGAAATTCGGTCTGTCAGGCCTTTCACTCTATTGTCTAGTTCTGCGCTGCTATGTGGGAGGGGTCTAAGTGCAGCGTCACGGGGATTCCAGTTGCCACTGATCATGTGCCAATCTGGACTTACTATTCATCTAACTACTTTTTCTACTTCCTCTCCATTTAAGTGATAACTTAATCTCATGCCCTGTAAGTCTTCTAAGAACTTTCTAAAATTAACTTTTGGATGGGGGATTCCCTCTGTGGCTTTCCGGACGTCTTCCGGTGTCCACGGTCTGTATACTAAGAGAGTTGGGTTCTGCCCTTCTTGTCCTGCCTGAGGATTTGGTACTTCTATGAGTGGGCATATCTCTTCTTCACTCATAGCCCATGAATTTCCATTCATTTGATATAATTCAATATCCCCTTTTAAATTACGTGTTCGAGACCTAGTCTCGATAGGATCTCTAATAAACGGTAGTGGTTTTATAGGAACAACTGGATATAGTGGAGGTGGGTCAGTTTGTTCTTTTGCTTCATATTCCGGTAAGGGAACTGGTAAGGGAACCGAGACCGGAGTGGGCGGAGGGGCCGATGCTATAACCAAGTTATTATCCTCTTTGTATAGAAACATTGCTTTTGAATTTTTATTCTTTTGTTCTCTTCGATTTGCTTCCTCAATCCACCTGTGTTCCTGAGGAACTCCTAGTTTACGCTGTTTTTTAACCCGACCTTTAGAATCGGTTTTTAACTGTCTAATAAGTTTGATAAGCGAGGATCTTTCTAGTTTCCCGTCAAATTCATATTTATTAACCCATTTAGTATAGTATTTAATGTTATCGGTGCGCTGTGATTGCATATATTTTGTGTCTTCGGTTAACGGCGGGCTTTGGGGTCTTTTTGTTTTTGTACACGTATTACCCATTTTGTTCTAACCTTTTTTAAATGTTACGTAACCCTTTTGTTTTTAATGTGGTACCACCAAGTGTTTACAGTCTCTTAAGACTACCTGCCTACTTATTCTGTTTCCCTGATCTATGACAAGATAGCAATATTTCTGTCCCTGAATTTTAAAAATTATTACAGAACAAATACAATCACGTCCCTGATCTAAAACAGAAAAAAGTAGATTCACCTTACCTGAGCCTCAGCGATTGGTCACTCACTGTTCAAATGGAACCCGCCTTCAGTCGTAGATCAGAAAAGTGGCTGGCCTCTTTTGCACGACAATTCAGTCGGAGGTCTTTCAATGAAGAAGATCCGGTGTGGTATCTTCCCTGCGCAGATTCATGCCACCTGGCCCATCTGATCCCAGGCTAAACGAGGGTTTCCGGCTCCAAAAGGACCAAAAAAATGTTACAGAAAAATACTTTAAAAAGACCAAAAACATAAGGTTCAGTTCAGGTAACTTTATTCTTGTGCAAGGAGACAAAAAATGCAGTTACAGAGTTTGTCTGGCTAAATCAGGAAGTGTCACAGTTATTATACCTTTCTTTCAAGACATTGCCCACTACGACTGACGTAGCAGATCACCAGTTCACAATTCTGTTATTTTACAGATATTTCTCATACTTCTAGCTGACTCTTCAAAGTTTTAAAAAAGATTTTTCAGTAAACAGGATGGCCTTGATGACCACTGGTCAATTATAACTTTCTTACTATGTGATGTTACAAGTCTAGGTACTATGGCTAATTTAAGCACAATGCAAGTACATATTTCTGAAGCAGTTTATTGTTCTTTATATCTAACTATCTTGCAGCTTGTGCACTTTTTCATCAACTCAAACAGAGCTTATTGTCTATAATGAATGGATCTACAGAAATTATTATTCTCCTTTTAATTTCCTGACCTAGCAGAAAATCACCTGCTTTCCAGTACATTTCCAAGGCATAAACATGTATTTTGCTGTGCTAGCAAACTAGGTCAGAGTGCATCTTGCAGTGTCAGAAAGCACAATTTCAGAAAAGCACATTTGCAGTCTCAAATAAAACTAATGCTGTATATAGAATAAAAACATGTTAATCTTCCCTTATTAGAATAAGCATTGCACACATATGTTAATACATATTTTTCTAACATTTGGCCTCAGCATAGTTTTTACTAATTTCTATGTCTAAAAAAATGATCTTATGTGCATCAACTGTGTGTGAAAAGGATAAAAAAGGAATTGTGTTATTAATATAAGATATGAATTGTTCTAACTCAATCATAGTTCCATTCCACAAAACAAATAGATCATCCAGAAATCTAATATACATGCTACATTTTTCAAAATGTGGGCTGTGCATTATATACCTTTCCTCCATTCAACCATGAAATAATTTGCAAATATGGGAGTGCATGATGCTCCCATGGCAACCCCAGTTCTTTTTCTAAAATATTGCCCATGATGGTACAAAAAAATTGTTCTTTAAAATAATATCCATGAGGGTACTCATGGCTGAACCCTCACTTTTATGTACATGCTTATTCTTTTCCAATTGTTCCTCAAACTAATGGATTCCTGTACTATGTGGAATGTCCGAAAACAAATCATGTACATCCAACGTTGCAAAAATTGCATCCTTATTAAAATCTTTTTCACCCAATAGCTTCAAAAAATGCCAAGAATCTTTACAAATCTGTTTAGTCTGCTCAATGCCACACTGTAATTTGTGGTCCAAACATTTTGCAGTAATGAATGTTTTAGATTTCTTGGCATCAACTATGGGGCGAAATGGGGGTCATACATATCTTTTTGCATTTTCGGCACTCCGAATATGCTGGCTATGACACGCTGGTTGTTAAACATGAATTCAAAATCTTTTTGTGTAATGCTTCCTTTTAGGAGCAAATCTTGCAATAAAACATCAATTTTGGTGTAAGGAATTGTAATTTCATTCCTAGAAACTATTTCATACACTTCTGACATCAACAACTCGTGCATTTTGCTTTTATAATCAGTTGTATTCATCACAACCATCCCTCCCCCTTTATTGGATTTCATAACCCGTGTATTGCTTTCCCCTGTCAACTCTTGCAACAAACCATATTCGATTACAGTTAAGTTGTATTCACTCTTATTTTGATTATAAACCATATTCCTAATATCCTGTTCACAACACTTTTCATACATGGATAATGTAGCTTGTGTAGCTGGGTTAAACAGGCTAGGTCTACGTAAAACATTTGTATGAATATTGACAGTACTATTTGAAAACCACAGCGCAAAGTTCAATTTATGAATATATAGCTTTAAGTCAGAGTGTCAGTTAAGTTAGCCTTTTTAGTTGGAATGAAAGCAAGTCCCTTTGAAAGCAATTCAGCATGTTCAATAGTTAAGTGCTTGTCAGAGAAGTTATACATGCAAAAATCATTAGCCACATTGCTGACAACAGTCATATTAAAAGTACCTGTGGCTTCCTCACTCCCATTCAACACTGTTGGTAAAATCCCCCCTCAAATTTCTTCAGTTTCGCTCCCTGGGCTGCATAATTGTGTGCTGCAGTCTCCAACGCTTTCCGTATTTGATTTCCCTGTTGGTAATACCGTATTCTGTCTGATCGCCTCACTCCTTCTTCTTCTAAATGGCTGGCCTGCACATTGGTGACATAATTATTCACTTCAGCATAATTGACGTCTTCTGGTGCCTGCTGATTGGTTAATTCACCGTTGCGATCGTGACTAGGCAGTTTTGGATATGTCTTACCAGCCTCAAAGTCAACTAAATCACATTGTAATTTAGCAATTTTTCATTGAAACAATTGTTCACAGTTTGTGTCTACTTTATGGAAAATATTAACATAGTTGATTTCATAATGGCTGAGCAATAGATCCTCCTTGATCTGCTTATTTAATATGTCCATTTAAGCTGACCATTTCTGCATGTCAGCTGTATTATATTGTAGAATCAGCTGCAAAATCTCTATACCTGCTCTACTGAATATTAGATGCAGGTCTTTTATCATATTAGGATTCGCTTCTGCTCCATTTGGGAAACGTCAAAGTTCGAGACCCTTGGGTATACAATTACAGTCTATATTTTTTGCAAATAAGCATTCTCTAGTTGTGTCTTTTTATATTTCAGCAACAGTCTTTCAAGGTCTCTAATTTTGTCAGCTACGGTGGTTTGAACTATAGGTTGTCTATCTGAACATTCATTGTTTAACAAAAAGTTAAAACTTCAATTTTTCCATGAAAAACTGTGAATCATTGCACATTGATTTTGTACCAGTAGACTTGCTAACCAAACCAGTTTGTTGGGTGAGGGGTAGCCCCAATGTGCTGTTGAGCATGGTAGTATTCTGGCTAAACTGGATTATTTGTCCACACATTAGGCTGTCTTTGCAAATGGTGTATAAGCTGGGTCAGCTCCCCAGAACTTGTAGCATTTTCCATCCTTGCTATTCACCTCTTGAATGGCCACACACAAAAAGCACAATCCTCTGAAATAATTACTACTAGATCACTGCCTTTAAGGCAGAAGGGACAAACCTCCATTATAGGACCTGCAGAATGTGTGAAACTCAACCCCCCTCCCCCATGCGTGCCTTACACAAACACATAGAGAGAGACATACACACACATGCATACACAGACACGCAAGCACACACACACACACACACACACACACATACACACATGCACGCACACACACATGTAAATACGGCTGAAATAAGCAGTTCACAGCACTACATTTTTTCAGTATAATTTTCCACAAAAGTAACAACATTGAATCTATGTCAGAATTTACTGATACTTCAACAGAGATATCAGGATGCTTTGCTGAAATCATTGTATGTGATTTGCAAGTGATTTCCTTTTCACTTTCTAAATTTTTTTGCTGCTTAGTCTGTACAAATCCCTGCTTCATAAACAAATTACTGAACTGATTCTATTCTGTCATAAAAATACTATTTTAAACTTAAATATAAACTAGTTTTATTTTTGTTCAATTTGCCGCACAGTTATTCTGCAAAGTAATCTACTATGCCCAGTTTTGAATCACCCAGACTAAAAGTTATACCCAATGAACTGTAAAAAAAGAAAAGCCCTCCCCTCTTATTTTTGCCCTACTTACCTCTGACTTTCAGACGACCTCCATAGCTTGCTCCATGATTTCCCCATACTCAGATGTTTCCTCATTGCAGATGTACCAACATTTCACCCATAACAGAGAAATATCTCTCTTCTGGAAGAATACTACACTTGTGGGAGTCTCCACCTCTCATTTCCAGGTTCCTGGGGTTCTATCTGCCTTGCACCCTCAAGTGGAACTGGACCATGTGAGAAGCCATCATAACGTGGCTTGTATTACCCCACCACCCCATAATGTGCTGGGCTAACATTATCAAAATTGGCATGCATTGGCACAGTGAGAGGAACACCCCCACCAATGTGTTGATGTGTCCTTCCTTTGCACATCCACCTGCCACAGCATTAAACCTAAGCATGGATCTGGCATCACTACTGGTGGGTTGTGCATTTCTAACTAGTATCTGGCATCACTACTGGTGGGTTGTGCATTTCTAACTAGTGCTCCCATTCACCATCCCTCCAACCCTCCCCTGGAAGACATAAGCAGGAATACCCACATCATTCCTCTTCTTCCTTACTTCAGCTCCAACAAGCACCTGAGTCAGGTCACATGGGCTGTAGTCAGGACTTTATCTCTGTATGCAAGCAGAGCAGGCAAAAAGACTTGCAAATGTAATAACATCATGGCCATAGGCTGAGCAAATAAATGAAGACATATATTTTTTAAACTATAAAAAACAGAAGGTTTATAAACTTTAACAACACAGTAAGCATTACTTGCATTTCAGGTAATTCTTGCCATCAGATTTAAACTGCATGCATCACTGATATAAACTTGGTTGTATACAATTAAAAAATGATAATTAATCTGTATCTAGTGAGCTATGGGTTCTGTGCCTAAAATAAATAAAGCTTGATAAGTGAACAAACCTCATTCTTCAACTTGCAGTAAGAATTTCACTGTATGACAACTATGTGTCAGATTCACAGATGCTTTCTTTACTCTGGACCAGACACAGGATGGAGAGCATCTGAACCAGTTCCATGATTCATGAACAAAAGGGTACAATGGTCAGTGTAAGGTCTGTACAGCATACAGACCAATATACAGTATACAGAGAAGGACCCTCCCATACAGCAGTCATAGGAATGATAGCCAAACACTTCATACTCCAAAACAGTACAGTACAAAATGAGTGTAAGTCTTTGACCAGTGACAGGAGAAGTGTTGTCTTTAAGTACCAGTGTTGTCTATGAAACACCATGTATTCTCTCAGATTCAGTTGTATCATGAAGAGTAACAGAACATCTTCCAAAAGTAATTGCCTAATCCAAGTTATATTGGTTTGGTCCTTGGTTGTCATAACATCTACGCTCCCACATTACATAGAAGGTTAGGTACACAACATAGGAGCATGGTCCCCCTGAATTCCAGTATCACTGTTAATGATTGGGCAGTGTAGCAGTTTTTGGAAAGGACACCCAGTTTTGTAGTCTATGCATCCTGCACTGAAAAGGTGCTCAAAGCTCTGTGAGATTGCAGAGTACACAATGGGCTAATATTCAACATGTATGTTACACACTCATCACAACTACATATTCATACTATTGAGGATGGAATGTGTTACCATAAAACCAGTCCACAACAGAACTTCATATAATGTTCAAAATAGTAATGTAGCATGAGCAAGAGAGAGAGAGAGAAAGGAGACTATATCTATTATACATGATCAAAGTATATTAATGCAAGTGATGATTGTTTACACCTGAAATCATATTGCTGAGGTGAAGGTGCCTTACATTCATTAGCTGATTACCACTCAAAAAGTTATGTGGACAGTTTACAAGAAAAGATTGCTGTACCTGTACTGCATGAAAATATATACAGTGCGCATGTTATAGGTAGTGCATATGATAGGTGTACACACACTTCATATGCAGAAGTATATGTGAGCTGCCTCTGCTATGTATAACATATTAAGCAAGCAATAATTCCCAACAGACTGTTATTTTGGAAATAACACCCGCCCAGAGGTGTTCTAGGGCCTGTTATTTCCACAATAACACACACCCTGAAGGGCATTATTGTGCTTAGAGAATGAGCTGTCTAAAATTGCTGCATTTTACTTATTTATTTTATTTTTATTGCTATATTTTTTATATATTTTTTTTATGTAAAATAGTTCTTCCACCTAATCTTTCAAACTTGCTGAAGTATATGTTAATGGTGTTGGAGGAAGAATTTTACATACAAAATGTAACGCTTTAAAAAAATATCCAGGTATTTACTTTATTTTTTGATCCCTTATTCCTAAAATATTTGGTTTCTTACCATTCATTGGAGACAGACATTACTAACTAATGACATACATTTGAGTTTCAGAATTTTATTTCCTTCAGAAAATTCATGCTTACACAAATTCTTTTATTTAAGCAAGTTTGTAATTTTAGAAGGGCAATAATTAAAAGCTGTTCCTATTTTTGAGTCTTTCTTCCCCCTTTATTTTAGGCTTTATATAGATTTCTTCAGCTGAAGGGTCCAGAGGTATGCAAACCGTCATTTTCACTCACTCTCACACACACACACACACACACACATAATGATATGCATTTGAGTGTCAGACATCATATCCTCAGAAAAATGAATGCTAGCACAAATCCTCTTATTCTAGCAACTTTCTAAGTTTATAAGAGCAATATTTAAAATGTATCTCTATTTCTGAGCATTTGTACCCCCATTATATCAGGCTTTGTCCAGATTTCTTGTGCTAACAGGTGGAGAGGTCTGTCTAAGCGGTCGAGAGGCACGCACACCTCTTTGCTGCTGCTGCTGCTACTACCAGTGGATCGCTCAATTGCTCTTACTCATCACACTCTCTACCTCTCTCTCATATACACACAGACACACAGTCTCTTCTGCTTTCATGCACGCATTCACTCACATGCAGACAGAAACATAAACACATATAAAAACACACTTTTTTCTGTTTCGCTCAATCGATCTCTCTTACTCTCATACACGCATACACACTCACACAGTCCTTCTGCTTTTATACATGCATTCACTCACACAAGACCGCTGTCTCTCTCTCTCACACACACACACACACCCACACACACACACATGTACACTCTCTTCTGCTTTCATGCATGCATTCACACACACATGCAGACAGAAAAATAAACACACGCATACACATACATATACCCACACACACACACATACACTTCTTTCTGTTTTTTTTTTTTACACTCGCTAAACAGCGAAAGTGCTGCTTAGTGAGTGTAAAAGTAATGTCAGCCATTAGTTTTTCAGCAGTCCAAGCTCCACGGCAGCTTGATATGCTGCTGTGAAACAGCAGACTTATTTTTCACTGGGCATTACCTGTACATTAATACCCTGCTGGAGAACGTTCATTCTCCAATCATGGTGCTGATGTATAGTTTACCCTTTCTGTAATAATAAGTAAAATGATTACAAGAATGTAAATCAATAATTTTCAATAAACACCAGAATTCAATCACCAGAAATATAAAATTAAACTGTAGGATAGAAGTCCATCATGGTAGAAAAGCTATTTAAATACCCAAACTTTCTTAATCTAACTAGAGAATACTGTCCATGATCTAATCTAAAACATAACAGCAAGGCAAAGGCAGGCTTACAGTTTTTGGGGAGTCCTTTTTTGGGTATCCACTGCACAGCATTGTAACTGACTACAACTCTTAACTAACTGCCCTTCAACTGACTTCAGCAGTCTCTTTTATAGTCCAGGTTAACAGTCTCATAGAATCATAGGAGGTTACTAGGCTAATGGTCCTGGGGCCCTTACAAGCCAAGCCAAGAGTTTATCCCCCAAAAGAAACTTCAGTCAGCACTTGTCACCCCTGTCAATGAGGGACACAGGTGGAACCCCTGGGACAAATGTGTGATTTCCCATCCACTCATCAAGGTTGCACTTGAACGGGGTCAGCGAGGTACACTGTTTGAAGTGTATGGGAAGTCTATTCCAGAGATGGGGCAGCCTCTGGGAGATGCACCTCTCTCTCCACCAGGTTTTGTTAATGTTGCACATTAGATTCAGGCCTTTTGTGCTGGTAATGTGCAAGGAGTTACTCAACTGCCTTATTTTAAAAAATAACTATCAGCTGTTTGAAAAAGTACTTTTTCCTGTCAACCATCTGTTCAAATCAGCTAGCAACCAGGAACATTCTAATGACATCACCTGCTGATCAACTGATTCTCCACAGACAGTTTGTACTTTAGAATCTCCAAACCAAGAAGAAACTTTGCAGTGTGGAGGGTGTGGTGTTCACGTCCTAGATCATATCATGCACTTAGTTCACTTACTAAAATCAAACTGTGAACTCTAACTATAAAATGCATGCAACAAAATAATCAAATATAAAATAGTAGGTAGTCCACAGCTGAGTTAAAACTGGAATATCCTTTACTGAAAATTTGTGTTTAAGGTGCTGTATCCCTGTGGTAAGATTGCTTCATCTTTAATTTCTTGTTTAATACATGTTTCTGTGGCTGCCATTATATCTGGGGAGGGGAAGGCTACCCAGGCATGTACATCAGTAAATTGGTTCTTTTACTTCTAAGATTAGCTGTATACAGGTGGAGACCATAAGGCTTTGTGGGATGATGACTATTTTTTCATGTGCCAGACTTATTTTGTTGAGTGATTGTAGTTAACCTAATAATCTATCACAGTCTGCAACCAGCATTAGGGTTAAAAATCTGCAACTTATAACATACTAGCAGTAGAGCTGACAACAATGACATAAGAATATATATCAAGAGAGTTATAGACATATTTATGGCAGACAGCAAACATTGACTTAAAATATATGAAGTGATAGCCAACAGTAAAATACAGTCATGTGGTTAAAACTTGCAGAATACATAGTTATACACTCCATACTATAACTAAGGTGGTAGTAGGAAGCCTTCATTATGCAGATGAAAATAATTTAACAAGCATTTCTCCATACGTAATTCATGAGTTTAAAATCCAAAGTATCAAGTAACATATCATCTCATAAAGTATGTGTTTCCTCCTAGGGAAATATGGAATACTCTGAACACTTGACTTAAGGATCATTTGTGTCATGCATAATTATGGAGGTTCATTAGCATCACATGAATATACATCCTACATAAACTCTCTGATCTCAGTGCATGAACCAATAATTCATTGTAAATGTTGAGAGTCTGACACATATGTCATGTATTAGACAAGGTGTGTGCAGATGTACGGGATGTCTTTGACATCCTCTAAAAGGCTAATCCCAGCCACATTGTGCTAAATTTATCACATAACACAAACAATTCCAAATCATTTCTTTGCTATCTGGAAACTGTGAAGTGCTTCAGTAAGCAATTTTATAAAAGTTTTTGTGCTGCCAAGAGTGAAGATGTTGACAAAGAGACACCTGAGGCATATCCAGGTACCCAAATGGACCGATGCTGAGATACTACAGCTAATGGATGTCTACACTGGACATGTGCTGAGAATGTAAGCCAGACATAGGAACTTAATAATGATTGATGTATGGATCTAGATTTCCAGGCAGCTTCGACACACTGATATCTTTGGGACAGGCATGCAGGTCTACCACCACTACAACAACCTTCACTGGAGGGAGTCAGGACTACTGCAAGATTGGATTGACCAGGTTCACAGAGATGCATTGCAGGCCTATACCGAGATATTCAACACCTTAACATGCTCTGTCTCTGTTTACTAAATAAAACATAAGGAATTTTTAGCATATGGTAATACAAGTATCTGTAGCAAGTTTTCCACTCATAATGTTAAGGATCAATAGTGTCCTCTTAAGTGAGTTTAAATTTTTAGCAGTTGCTCAACATGGGGCTGCGTATAACAGTAATGAGCAAATATATTTTGCTTAATTGTTTGTCATATATTCTTGTAATATACCAATAGACCATGGATGATTCAGCATTTTGCAACTACCTGTGCTTATATTATTCTGATATAAAAAGCTCTTCTTATCCATGAAGTACCACATACAGTACATCTGCAATATTCAGATAGCCTTTTCATTGCTCTGCCTGTGTACACATACATATGTACATAATTACAGCTGTAAATATGTATGCAGATACATATTTAGATTTTAATAGGAAGATGTGGATGTTGGTAAAAAATTGTCACTATGAGTACCTGCATGTTTTTGGATGATATACCTCTGGCTCATTCTGAGGCTACTGCACAAAACAGATAGTG